>NW_024513654.1:10305804-10305988 GCF_017590135.1 Pyrgilauda ruficollis | reverse complement strand
TTGGGGGGGGGAAATAAGGAAAGCACGGAGGAGCCGCCCCCGCCCGCGGTACTCACGCTGCTGTTGTGGCCGGACCAGTGCACCATGGCCTGGTTGTGCGCCGAGTCTCCGGCCAGGGCGAAGGTGGTGCTGGCCAGCCGCAGCTCCTCCAGCCCGAAGCGGGCGGCGCCGCCGTCCCCCGGCT